>NC_091289.1:171854211-171876711 GCF_032444005.1 Ranitomeya imitator
GATCATCACTTAGTACATCTGGTGCTGTTCCGCTTTTCCCTGGAAAGCCCCAAACAGTCTGTCTGGCTTATATCAGTTTGTCAGCCATTTTAAGCAATTGATTATAGTGTATATATTAACTGTGAGTATATATGAGTTTATATGCAAGTGAGATCTATATGAAATATATATACATTTCCATCACACTAGGAAAACCTATTCCCATTAACTGACCGGCAAAACACTCGCTCATTAAATGTAATGATTTTTAAGTTTGTTTAAAAAAAAATCGTTCTCTGCAGCACATTGTCCCGTGAACATGTGCTGCCGAGAACAATAGTTCTGTGTTAATGGCCATGTCTAAACAGGCCATTAAAAAAATGCAGATTGGCTTCTATGTAGCTCTCTGATGCTCACTTAAAAGCCACAGGTCACCTCACCCTTACATGGGGCTAACCGAAATATTCCCCAGATAGTGGCAGTTAGACCAGACAGATTTATCACATTTTACACCACATTCACGGTTGGGTATTAAGAAATGATCCTTATTTGGATCATGTGACTGTCAGTATTGTTTTTCTGATTGGTGACTCCACAACAATCATGTGTTCAATTCCTCTGCAGCACCTCCGCAGGCAAAGTGAAGCATTACAAGACTTGCCTCTAAATATGTAAACTGGACAATGCACGGATGCTCTTTTCTAAGCATTCTCCAATCTGGCTAATAGGTAGTAATGCGGTATTGCACTTTATCCTCTAAAGTCATTTAGTCTTAACCTGGGACCCTTCATTTGTTCTAAAACTACAACTCCCAGCATGCTCTAACAACCGCAAGCCAGAGAGTCCCAGGTCGGTGACCATTTTATTGTAGACCGTTGTACCTGACATGATTAGCTTCACCAGTTTAGCAGGAAAGTATTTCTGCAAATTATCGTAATACAACGTTGAGATCCTAAGCAGTGTCGATATGCCACAAGGGTTAGACCAATGTGGCCAAGGACATGGTGCTGGCACCCTAGAAGTACAAGTTCCTCCCAGTGCGTAATTACGATTTACCCTGTGATGGAGCCGCTGGCTAGCTTCTTCATATTGCATCTGATCCCTGGCATCTTATGTTGGCCGTATGCATTTACTAGCGGATGGACCAATGGTCATTTGGTTGATGGCTGTTACTCCCGTCTTGAAAATACACATGGACACCTGATTTGGCTGAGGGCAAAAACAAGTTCCCAGTTCCAGACATTTCTGATGCAGCTTACGGTCTGCAGGATCTACCTAAAGGTGAGAGGTGTGACGCGTTTCAAGGTTTTCTTTTTAGAAGGTCCACAATAAGAGGAAATACTTGGCAAGGTTCTAAAAATTCATCTTTGAGTTTTTGCATTATTTCCAGAGGATTTGCTTCCATGTCTGTTACTCACCAGCTGTCCTATTTGAAAGATTTATACATATCATTTATATAATCTATGATCTGCACTATATGGAAAAAAGTACAAGACACACGACTTAATTGAATTTGGGTTTTTCTGTTTCTCATTCAGTCCCATTGCCCCCGGTGCATAACGTCTGGCCACATGTGAGGTCGACAAATGAATTACTGCGCTGTGCTACAGCCTTACATCACCAACTCATCATCCATAAAACACGTATCATCGGTGGGCTTGACTCTACGTCATCCTCACTACTGGACCTAATACCAGACAAACCCCCAACAGGTACCTTCTACATGTTAATGTACCGTCACACTCAGCAACTTTACAACGAGAATGACAGCGATTCGTGACGTTGCAGCGTCCTGGATAGCGATATCGTTGTGTTTGACACGCAGCAGCGATCTGGATCCCGCTGTGATATCGCTGGTCGGAGCTAGAAGTCCAGAACTTTATTTGGTCGTCAGGTCGACGTGTATCGTCATGTTTGACATCAAAAGCAACGACGCCAGCAATGTCTTACATGGAGCTAACAACCAGCGACAACGATAAGTGAGTCGCCGTTACGTCACTGGATCGCTCCTGCATCGTTCTGGAGTTGCTGTGTTCGACGTCTCTACAGCGACCTAAACAGCGACGCTCCAGCGATCGGCTCGTTGTCTATATCGCTGCAGCGTCGCTGAGTGTGACGGTACCTTTACCTAAAATGCATAAAGAAGGTAATCCTTGGAGGACAATCATCTCTGGTATTGGGACATTAGCTGATAATATCTCGGGCTGGGTGGAGGACATTCTGAAACCCTTGGTGAGGCGCACACCCAGCTATATTCAGGACACCACAGATCTTATCTGCAAATTGTCAACCCTGGGCCCACTTCCAAATGACCCCATATTGTCCACCATGGATGGAGATTCACTCGCTTTAAGGCCCCTTCACATTTAGCGACGCTGCAGCGATACCGACAACGATCCGAATCGCTGCAGCGTCGCTGGAGAGCTGTCACACAGACCGCTCTCCAGCGACCAACGATGCCGGTAACCAGGGTAAACATCGGGTAACTAAGCGCAGGGCCGCGCTTAGTAACCCGATGTTTACCCTGGTTACCATCCTAAAAGTAAAAAAAAACAAACTGTACATACTTACCTACAGCCGTCTGTCCTCCAGCGCTGCGCTCTGCTTCTCTGCTCTCCTCCTGTACTGGCTGGGAGCCGGAAAGCAGAGCGGTGACGTCACCGCTCTGCTTTCCGGCTCACAGCCAGTACAGGAGGAGTGCAGAGCGCAGCGCTGGAGGACAGACAGCTGTAGGTAAGTATGTACTGTTTGTTTTTTTTTTTACTTTTAGGATGGTAACCAGGGTAAACATCGGGTTACTAAGCGCGGCCCTGCGCTTAGTTACCCGATGTTTACCCTGGTTACCAGTGAAGACATCGCTGGATCGGTGTCACACACGCCGATCCAGCGATGTCTCCAGGGAGTCCAGCGACGAAATAAAGTTCTGGACTTTATTCAGCGACCAACGATCTCCCAGCAGGGGCCTGATCGTTGGTCGCTGTCACACAGAACGATTTCATTAACGATATCGTTGCTACGTCACAAATAGCAACGATATCGTTAACAATATCGTTATGTGTGAAGGTACCTTTAGTCCTTGTCAGTTTGGGTCCGTAGACGGACCGGCTGGTGGCACTTTACGACCACAGATCTGTAAACTTTTACCTATCGGTGGTCGTTGAAATACAAAGAGACCAAAGTAAATGATGATCTTTATGCTGTTTAAAAAAATAATTTAACGAGCACTTTACTTAGGGTACCGTCACACAGTGCAATTTTGATCGCTACGACGGCACGATTCGTGACGTTCGAGCGATGTAGTTACGATATCGCAGTGTCTGACACGCTCCTGCGATCAGGGACCCCGCTGAGAATCGTACGTCGTAGCAGATCATTTGAAACTTTCTTTCGTCGTCTAGTGTCCCGCTGTGGCGGCATGATCGCATGGTGTAACAAAGGTGTGCACGATATTGTATACGATGTGCGCATAGTAACCAACGGCTTCTACATCGCACATACGTCATGAAATTATCGCTCCAGCGTCGTACATTGCAAAGTGTGACAGCAGTCTACGACGCTGGAGCGATATTGTTACGATGCTGGAGCGTCACGGATCGTGCCGTCGTAGCGATCAAAATGCCACTGTGTGACGGTACCCTTATTCTTCAGGTGATCCGTAGCCTGTTTACATGGCAGGATAATCATAAAGCGAGCATTTTTTATCAACGCTTATTCATGATTATCTTGCAGTGTAAATGCCTCTACTGTTTCATTGTGTGTGAAAACAAGGAACTTGGACAAAAGAAAGGTCTTCAGGATTTCTTATCTATGAAGCCTCCTTGTTACTTTTGTTTATTCTTTGGTCTCCTCTTGCTGTGAGATTTTTTTTCAAAGAATTTGCTTGTCGGCTATTCAGCGACCTTCACTTTCTGGGAATGATTATAAATCCTCATGTTTAATTAGAACATTCCTTTCTCTGGGTACAGACTATTCCACACTATCTCTTGTGGAAATAGACATTTTGAGGAGGAGGAAGAAAAATAATTTGTCGCCGAAAAAGTTTGAGATCACAGACACCAGATTGTTATATCTTAAACTTACTCTTTTATTTTTTTCTTTTAAGCGGTTGAATGAGAGTAGACACCGTATATGTGTTTTGTTTTCTTTTTCCAAATATGGCGCCACTCTTGTGCACAGGCTGTGACCGGTATTGCAGCTCGGCTTTATGAAAACACATTTGTATACAGTTTTTTTTTCGTCTTATATAAATTTTGTGCTGAATAGTTCCCTAAGGACTCATTCACACAACCTTATTACTAGCATGCACTAGTTTCTTCTATAAATCCGATGACTCCTCCATTCAAGTCTATAGGTGCCCAATTTCATAAGGAATTACCATGTTAACTATTTTTTTTTCCATTGAGATAAAGTAGGAGTTCTGTCCGCCATCCATCTGAGAGCTATCGCCTTCCTGGCCAGTAAGAAAGTTTCCTGTAAAATAAATTCCGATTATTGTGAGACCACAAGGACTCCTCTGCGTAAGATGCTCAGTATATAAAAAAAAAAGTTGTTTATTTTCATAGGTAATATTAATTTTATTAAAAAATTAAAATGAAGGTTGCTCTCAAATGACCATTTTGATTGACCAGTAATCTGGAAAAGAGTGTTCGTACGCATGCTCATTTCTGACTCTAAATAGGCCGTCAAAACTCCCGACCGATGAGAAAAATGCTCGTTGATTCGGTGCGATGAATTTTAAGCTTGCATAAGGTTTTCGGCAGCACTGTGTGTACAGAAGATGTGCCGTCGATTTCTAATATGCTGTTTTTTAGAACACGAATAAATTAATTTATTCCAAACGTCTTTCTGTGTCTTGAGTTCTTAAGTCACAAAGCTGTTCTCCTTCTAACATGGGGAAATGCATTACTTCCAAAACGATCGGGTCTGTTGCCGCTATTTCGGATCTGTACCATCCTTGATAAATAACTGAATGGTGCAGAACTCGTTTTCCGCCAACCCAGGAACCAAAAATCTGTTTCGCAGGACTTGCTTCTTCAGATGCTCTAGTGCTTCTTTAAATTTACCAATTTGTAACAATAACTTGGCACTCACATCAGTTGTAAGGTGAAGTTTGTGTAGGGGCTCTTGGCGTGCTATGCCGCTAAGGAGTGCTGTGGCCCATATTCGGAATGAAGAGATGTACCGTGGGTGGCGTAGTGCCGCCAGAGAGGACGCGCGCCACCCACGCTACATCTCTTCATTCCGAATATGGGCCACAGCACTCCTTAGCGGCATAGCACTCCAAGAGCCCCTACACCTATATATTGCAACGCCTCACAGCTTTAACCCAGAAGGTGCCTCTTCCTTCTATTTACCGTATATGTTCTAAACCAGCAACCCAGATAAATTGGAATTGTTCTGAAGAAGGTCCACCTAGGACCGAAAACTTTTAACCAACCATTGAATCTGTGTCTGGTCGTGCAATAAAACCCAACAAACTTCACCTTACAACTGATGCGAGTGCCAAGTTATTGTTACAAATTGGTTATCGGTTGGATTCCCTACTTGAGCACCAATTCTCACTTTCTCACAGAGTGCCGTGTCTTTGTACAACATTCAATCCTTAAATTTACCATCACAAAGAAATGAATTATCTTATTGGGATCATCTGTTTAAACTTTTCCAGAAATATCCAAATCCTGGAGTATATTGGCTTGCAGAACTCAAACTGCTGAGGATTGATAGTGTCGCTTGTCCTCCTAGGCCCTTTGATATTCTTCACCTTCGGCATAAAATCTCTACCCATCATAACTCCATCTTCAGTCACTTAACTCCCTAGAAACTTCACAGCCTTCTGGCACTCTTGACACACTGCTCGACAAATTTCAAAGCAATTGTCCATTTAATGGGGCGGCAACTTGTGGCCGGAGCATGACCTCACTGATAGAAATTCATCAATTGGACAAATCCGGATTCACAGCTTGGTAGAAGTAAAATCCAAAATACTATTTATCCACATATTTAGATCATTGAAGTGCATAGGATACAGATAAAATCCCACAGATCCACCAAATAATGCAGAATAAAGCTTCCCGAGGGTCATATCTTTGCTGATTTTTGGCTTGTGCTCAACGGGTGGGCATGTCCAGACGGGGTAAACTTTTGTGCTGCAAATTTGCAGCCAAATTGCAGCAAAATTTGCAAAGTGCATTGTACAGATTTTACGGCCATTATCACTGCTGATTTCACCCTACGCAAAGAGGAGAAAGGGCAAAAACAAAAGGTAATAAACCCTCAAATAGACCAATGTATATAAAAGTATCAACTTTATTTGAGAAAATGTACTGTATATCGCTCTAAAATAACAGTCCAACAGTAATAGAATAGCAAGCAATGTATACATATATGAGTGATGGAAACATACCCTTATAAAGTCCTCCCCTGCTGCAATGACTTCAGCCCCGACGCACGTTTTGGCGCACGGCTTTATCTGTCCCCGATGTCTGCATGTTATAACAACCGCAGGCCGGACAGTCCCAGGTCACAGACCGCTTTATTGTAGACGGTGTTGTCGGTTATAGGATTAGCTTCACTGGTTTTAGCAGCAAAGTATTTCTGCAAATGATCATAACCTGCTGACAATTTTCTAATAGTCACTTTTTTGGTTGCTTCACGCTCTATATAAATTGCTTGTGAGGAAAGCCGGCATAATGGAGCCTAGACTAATGAGCAGCGTTATCTGGATAGTGCGGTGCAGGGTGTGTCACGTTTCTCCTACAAATTTATTTTTATCGTTGTGGATGTTCCAAAGTTTGCAAAAAATCGATAAACTGCTGCAGCGAGAGGTGGAAGCGTATGACGAGGGCGGCTTACTATTGATTTGTAGCTGTTTTTATATGGCTTGTGAGCCGTGGAGATTGCCAAAAATACACCATTGAGATCATAAGCGGTGTCATTATGGCAGGAGAATTAGAGAATATCCTGTGAGGAAGGACAAAGTACAAGTTTCTTCCAGTTCGTTGCCTGCCATAGATGCAGACAGTCTGTTCTGTGGCCGCCCTATAACAGGCAGGAAGCTGAGGTCTATGGTGCTGTCTGGATAGTTGTGGTGTAGTCAATAGAGCGCTGGCATGGATTTGCCGCTCTAAGGGCTCGTGGGGACGGCCGTATTATCGGTCCTAGTACTGGCCATAAAACGTTGTATCACACCTGGACCACAATGTACAGGAAGAAATCCCTGCGTGCCCGAGTTTGATCCGATATTCGGATTGCACTCTGCCTTGAAAGTCAATGGGTCCGTGGTGGACTCTATCGGACGGTACTCTGATGACATCTGAGTGCAGTCCGATTTCCATGCACTGACAGTTTGGAGAAGATGGAGACCTTTTTTTTTTTTTTTCTTTTATCATCTCCGACGACGAGAGAATCTGATCACACGTTGATCTGAATGTGATTTGCATAATTGACGGATGAGAGAATTTACATTCTGAGCTTAAAGAGCATCTCTTGTCAAGTGTGTATATTAAGGCTGAGCTGTGTTTTCTATAAGAAAGTTTTTTTTGGTTAAAACTGGAAAAATTGGGGGAAAAGCCCTTCAGGATTTATCCTCTGGCAGGGGTCCCCAACTCCAGTCCTCAAGGCCCACCAACAGGTCATGTTTTCAGGATTTCCTTAGTCTTGCCCAGGTAATAATTGCATCACCTGTGCAATGCAAAGGAAATCCTGAAAACATGACCTGTTGGTGGGCCTTGAGGACTGGAGTTGGGGACCTCTGCTCTATGGAGCCCCTTTGCTACTTTTTGTTTGCCCTTTGGACTCCTCTTTGGGTGAGTTTCTTCAAAGAAATCGCTCGTCTATTCAGCGACCTTTAATAAATCCTTCTGTTTTTAATGAGAACATTTCTCTCTCCGGGTGCCGACTATTCCACCTGATCTCTTACGGAAATAGACATTTATGGAGAAGGAAGAAAAATAATTGGAGTCTTGTGTAACCACATCAATGTCTAAAATCAGGGACACCAGATCGAATACTGAAAAATTACCTTTCTTTTCCCCCCCATTTAAGTATTTGGATGAGAGTAGAGATTTTGTATTATTGTTAAGAATAGCGCCACTCATGTGCACAGGCCGCGACTGGTATTTGCAGCTTCCCTCTATTCAAGATCCCTTTTAAAGTGCGTTTGACTAGAATTTGCAATATTTAGCATAAAAATAATGTTCAGAGGTTAATATCCAGCGCGTGATCAGAAGAGGAGGCATTGGATGTCATATCAGTAACTTCTTGGAAAAATTACATCACTGAGCTTCTAAGTTGAATTATTTCCGGGTTGTGGCTTCTGCCTGAATCATGTGTTGCTTAATCAGACGACATTTGCCGGCAGTAGGAATACATCATGAATTCCCAAATTAAACTTTAGTTCTGGCATAAAAAAAAGAGGGGCATAGTTATAAGGAGGAGGCACAATTATGCTCATATCATTTTTTTTTTTTTTAGCTATTTAATTTATCTCTCCCAAAAAAATACTATGGGGAAATTTAAAGGGTTATTCCCATCTAAGTAGTAGTAGCAGTATGTAGTATTTTATTATTAGTAAATACCTCCACATGGAAATTTTAGTATAGTTCTTCAGATTCGCTATTCCCCTTTCCCCATGTAGGGCATTGCGGTAGATTAGGTATCCATGGTTACAACCACTAAAATCCGTCTATCACTATATTAATGGTCAGAACCATGGATACCTAGGTTACTGCAATGCCCTGCACATGGGGTAAGTGACAGTGAACCTGAAGAACTATACTAAATTTCTAAATGGCAGTATTTGCTAATATTTTTAATATTTATGCTATATTTTTTTTTTTCTATAATATCGGCAAAGCTATGAAATGTCATATGTCAATGTCATTGCTTTCTATGGGTGAAAAAAAAATTGACATGCTATGGATTTTTTTTTTTTAAATGATATCCAATCAGTTAAAAAAAATGTATATTATTATTACTATAACAATAAATAATAATATACATTTTTTTTTTTTTAACTGATTGTCATTGCTTTCTATGGGTGAAAAAAATCTGAAAAAAATTGACACGCTATGGATTTTTTTAAAAAAATGATGAAATCCAAAGTGCAAAAAAAAAAACAGCATTTTTCTTTGTTAATGTTTTTGGTGCATAAGGCTAACTTTACTAAAAAAAAGCAGCGATTTGCTGCACATTATACACAGCAATTTTACTGCAGGGGAAAAAAAAAAAGTTGCCCAAATCCGTCATGTGTGAAGATGCTCTCCTCTCTATTTTGCAGGTTGCCCGCGCGGCGAGTTCCAGTGCAGCAATAAGTTCTGCGTGTCTGCGAGCTTCGTGTGCGACGGCGTCGATAGCTGCGGCGACGGCAGCGATGAAGAGGATTGCGCCTTAGTCACTTGTAAATCGGGACAGTTCCGCTGCGGAAAGGGGGTGTGCATCCCCGAAAAGTGGGTATGTGATGGACAGGCCGACTGTGCGGACCAGTCAGATGAGTCGGAGGATCGGTGCGGGCTGAAAAGTCAGCCGCAGGCGGTCACACTGTGCGGCGCCCAGGAGTTCAGATGCGGCAATGGCAAATGTGTCCACCTGAGCTGGAGGTGCGACGGCGACCAGGACTGCAAGGACAAGTCCGATGAAAAGGATTGCCGTGAGTATTATCTCTAGAGGGAAAGTGATCGGCAAGATTCTGGTTATAAATGACAGCGATCTGCACTTTTCTGCTCTCGCAGCCCTCGTGTCCTGCCGACCAGATGAGTTTCAGTGTGGAGATGGGTCCTGTGTCTATGGGATGTATCAGTGTAATGGAGTCCCAGATTGCCTTGATCGCAGCGATGAGACCGGATGTCGCACTGGTAATCCAACATTTGCACTGATAGATGAGCAAGGATGGGGTCCTTTAAGAGGTTGTCCATTGCTGGGGACTTTTTTTTTTTTATTTTAGCCTAAATTCAAGTATTTGGGGCCAAAAATAATTTCCCCAATTCGGTTTAGTTAAAAATGTTGCACCGTTTGCTTCCAATGATGTCAATCGGCCTCTCTGCACCCCACCCGGCGCTGCAGCCATCGTATTACGTGGCCGTTAACAGACCCCTGTCCCCATCGGGGCCGGTGGAGAATGCGGTCACCTTGAAACTCGGCAGAATTGGTGGTTTGGTGACAATTATATTGAGGTCGCAGTCACTTGCATGTCGCAACGCAACCACATTCCTTATTATAGGACATCGTAGCTCGACGTTGATCTCGTCACATTAGGGTGGAAAAGTTAGTCTTAGTTTTTGTGAAATTGGGCAAAATTTAACAACTCGCGGAGTTGTATTGTAACGGTAATACTGATTTCCCCTTGCAGCAGTGGAAGCGCCGTGCGATGCAGAAGGGACGTTTCAGTGCAAAAGCGGAGAATGTATCGACGTTCGGAAAGTGTGCGACTCTCGTCAGGACTGCCGGGACTGGTCTGATGAACCTCTGAAGGAGTGCGGTGAGTTTCTGAACCGATTGTACAGACCTCGGACGTCTGACACTTCCATATGAGCCGTGGTTGGATCCTGCAGCAGCCGCCCTGGATATCAGTTACAGACCAGGCAAACCTCACGTAATAGTGATGTGTTGATTTTCTGTAAATCTGGATCCCCGTTCTCATTAAGCTTTAATAGAGCAAACAAAACTTCAGGATTTCTGCTTTTCGGCTCCCTGAGCTCAGACCGCGGAGCTTCAAATATCGCAACGACCTACATGCAGTATGTGGGAATTACTGACTGCGAACACGGATTTACACATTAAGGGAACCTGTCATTAGACTCGTGCCGCCCAAACTACTGGCATCAACTAGTCCAATAACCTTCCTCGATTCATGTGATTGACAGTTTTCTCAAAGGGAGAGACCTGTCAGTCAGTTGAGGCCTGGAGAAGCCCGATGGGGGCCGCACCAGACAGTCAGGGCTATCCCTATCAAACACACAGCAAAGACTACATTGGTCATCTCTCCTGACACATCTATTTTAATAATTGCGTCGCCCACAAAATTTAATTCTGGGACAACTTTTCTTAGAAATCTAGATTGTGTTGTTCTTTCATTAATCCTCCTGGAAACGTATGGATAAGCTGACATCTGGATGTTACCATTTTTCTGATCATTGAGGTGTCCCTGCACAGTGAAATAATCCTAAAAAAGCTCAGGCTAAGTGCCAGTTACTCTATCCTTCAGGCATTGCAAAGTTCTGACTTTCTACTCTCCCAAACACCATGCTGCAGATGCTCAGTCAATGCTCCTTTTGCAGCTGCTTTCAACTGCTGCTCAGCAAAAATCTCTACACTATACTCAAACAGCCAGTGTACAGGACTTTCCCTGTCTGAGCAGCTCTGCTCCCCACTGCTGTACTCAGACAGGACAATTCCCATACACCCTCTGTTTAACAAAAAAAAAAGTTTAGTTATTCTTTAAAGGAGCCAAGATTTCTCAGTCTAAAAAAAAAAAATTAGACCGGATTAGTAAATTGTCTCAAGCGTTTTGTATCCCTTTCCATAGGCTGGAAGCCTGAAGGCTGTGTTCGGACTCCAAAATTTATCAAACTTTCTTTCCTCCACTGCTCTGCATCGGATTAAAATGCTACTTTTTCTTTCTGATTGGCTGCAGCGGTGACCTCACGACTAAAGGACACACAACCTCTACAGCCAGTAAGGTCAACGGCCTGCATCGTCTACATCAGTATCACCTCTGAGCTTAGTGATCGGGAACCTCACCGCTGCAGCCAATCATTAACTAATATAAACTACAGCACACGAATGCACTTATGAACGCTCATTTCCCCATTTTTGGCCCTTAGAAATGGACCCTATGCCTCATGCTTCACTGTTCACAGACTCTGTCGTTTCTTAGGTATCAACGAGTGCTTAACAAATAATGGCGGCTGTTCGCACATCTGCAAGGACCTAAAGGTGGGACATGAATGTGACTGCCCCACAGGCTACAAGTTAATTGACAAGAAAACTTGTGGAGGTAAGTGACGGATTTATTGGCCTCAATCCATTTGCCTGTAGGCAATTTTGATCCTGAGAAACGGAAGCATACAGCACTGGCACATGAGCGGCGACCTATCTCTAAACTGATTCCTTCCCTCTGTTCTTAAAGGGAACCTGTCACCCGTTTTTTTCAAGAAGAGCTAAAAATAGCGTTAAATAGGGGCAGAGCTGTGCTTTACATTAGTGTATTTTGGAGCCTTTATTCCCTACCTATGCTGCCGAAATACCTTTGTAAAGTCGCCGTTTTGGGCTGTCACTCACGCTGGTCTGGTCAGGTGGGCGTGGCGACAGCGCTGTTTCTCCCCCAGATCTCCGTTGGTGGCGTAGTGGTGTGCGCATGTCCAAGTGGCGAATCCACTGCGCAGCTTCAAGGAAAATAGCGCGATCTGCGCTATTCAGCCGTTTATCGGTGGGCGCGGCCATCTTTGTGAGGCCGCACGTGCGCAGATGGTTCTTCTCGGCTTCCCGGGGCTTCAGGAAAATGGCCGCGGGATGCCGCGCGTGCGCAGATGGAGATTGCAGCGGCCATTTTCCTGCAGCCGAGATGCGAACTCGGCTTCAGGAAAATGGCCGTCGAGATCGCCATCTGCGATTTTTCACTCCTGAGAGGGGGTGCATGGATTATGTGCCCATGGTCAGTAGGGACCACTAACAGACACAAATACAACCTGGAATCCATCATTTTACAGTGAGAGATTAATCACAAGTGGAAAACCTTCAATACTGTTGATGATCTTTCCAGGAGTGGACATCCCACCAAATTCACCCCGAAGGCCAGAGCAAGCATTGTTTAGATAAATTACAAGAAACCCAAGAGCCACAGCTCAAACCCTAAAGGATTCAGTCAGCATGGTAAATGTTCAAGTTCATGGCCAAACAATTAGAAAATGGCAGAACAAGAATTGTTGTTTTTTTTCTTCTAAAAAGAACATGGCAGCATGGCTACAATTTGCAAAGTTGCATCTGAACAAACCACATGACTCCTGGAACAATGTCCTTTGGACTGACGAGACCAGAGTGGAGATGTTTGGCAAAAATCAAATACCATATATCTGTACAGTAACCCTGGTGCAGGGCATTATGGCCAAACATCTCATGCTAACTATCAAGCACAGAGGTGGATGGGTGATGATTTAGGATTGTTTCGCAGCCACAGGACCTGAGCACCCTGTGGGATACAAAGGAGTTCATTGTCTGCAGAGTCAAATGTGAAGGTACCGTCACACTAGACGATATCGCTAGCGATCCGTGACGTTGCAGCGTCCTCGCTAGCGATATCGTCCAGTGTGACAGGCAGCAGCGATCAGAATCCTGCTGTGCTGTCGCTGGTCGGGGAAGAAAGTCCAGAACTTTATTTGGTCGCTGGATCTCCCGCTGACATCGCTGAATCGGCGTGTGTGACACCGATTCAGCGATGTCTTCACTGGTAACCAGGGTAAACATCGGGTAACTAAGCGCAGGGCCGCGCTTAGTAACCCGATGTTTACCCTGGTTACCAGCGTAAAAAAACAAACAGTACATACTTACATTCAGCTGTCTGTCCCTTGCCGTCTGCTTCCTGCACTGACTGCTGGCCGTAAAGTGAAAGTGAAAGCACAGCACAGCGGTGAGTCACACAGTGGTGACGTCACCGCTGTGGCTGTGCTCTGCTTTCACTTTACGGCCAGCAGTCAGTGCAGGAAGCAGACGGCAAGGGACAGACAGCTGAATGTAAGTATGTAGTGTTTGTTTTTTTACGCTGGTAACCAGGGTAAACATCGGGTTACTAAGCGCGGCCCTGCGCTTAGTTACCCGATGTTTACCCTGGTTACCGGGGACCTCGGGATCGTTGGTCGCTGGAGAACGGTCTGTGTGACAGCTCTCCAGCGACCAAACAGCGACGCTGCAGCGATCCGGATCGTTGTCGGTATCGCTGCAGCGTCGCTAAGTGTGACGGTACCTTGAGACAATATAGCCAAAAGTTAAAGCCTGGCTGAAATGTGGTCATGCTCACGACAATTATCCCAAGTGTACCAACAAATCTATATCAGAATGGCTGAAAAACAAAAGCATTTTGGTAGGGGCTTGTAATGACCTGAAAGTTTAGACCTCAGCAGCTGAAATACAGTGGTGTGAACTCTAGGGAGCTGTGCCCTCCTTACAAAATAAAGAAGAATGGGTCAAAATGTCTCCAGAACGATGCGAGAGACTGATGGTCACACAGACAACCATTACTTGGTTTTCTGCTTCTGCAAGGGGTGTACTTTAATTTTTCACAGACTGATAAATAATGACACATTGTAATTTTTTGTTTTTATTGACTTAATTTTAAGACCACGTAAGGATTAGATGTTTAATAAGTCCTGATACGTTAGACCATAGAATTCGACGAGTGTGTACTTTAGTTTTTCTCCTGCCTGAATGTACACACACACGTTATACATACTCACACGTTACACATACACACGTTACACATACACACGTTACTCATATACACACGTTATACATACTCACACACACACGTTACACATACTCACACGTTACACATACACACGTTACTCATATACACACGTTACACATACTCACACGTTACACATACACACACGTTATACATACTCACACATGTTACACATATACACACACAAACGTTATACATACTCACACGTTACACACACACACGTTATACATGCATACACACACATTATACATACTCACATGCTACACACACACACACACACGTTACACATATACACACACATATACACACACATACACGTTACACATATACACACAAACGTTACACATAATCACACGTTACACACACACACACACACACATTATACATACTCACATGTTACACACACACGTTACACATACACACACACACACACACGTTACACATGGTATGCACACAGGCACGTTACACATGGTATGCACACAGGCACTTATAGTTTTGATAGACTTCTGTACTAGGCTTGACCTCTGTCTTGCAGGCAGGAAGGTTTTCAGTCTGAGGTCTTATCTCCAGGAAAGGGTAGGGAGATAAGAACTGATTGAACCCCCCAACCCCCTTCCCATTCTATTGCAATAAGGGTCTCCGCAGCTGGGCGACTGCTCCACAAGAGATTCCATTCAGAGCAAAGAAAGCATTTGGCAGGAACGGAGGACTCTGCCTGTTTTTTCTTTTCTGAAAGTCTATTTTGATCCTGGCCCAAGCTCTCATATGCCCCAGTGTTTGCTTAGCAGGTCTCCTGAGGTACAGTTAGGGATAGACCCTCTCTTCATGGCTATACCGTGCCCCCCAATATCTACCAGATGAAAATGGGAAAAGTTACAGAACATTCTGCAGACATCACAAACAATATGGGAAGTCTATATTCTGCTAACTTTTATCATTTGTTTTCGGTTTAGTTGAGTTTTTTTTTTTCGCCCCTCACAGCTCATCCATTTTAGAAAATATTATTGTATTTCCCAATAAACAGTTCTGGGAGATGTAATTATTTACTAAGACAAACATGTCAGGAGAGGAGACGGGTTCTCTTTAAGGTAGTCACTTGCAATAAATATGTAATTTTTTCACCTGGTGTAAAAGCCGCTGTTTTCCTGAATCCGGTGTAGTTTTTCTTTTGTTCCTGCGCCTGTCCGATTCGGAGATATGGCCCCTCTTCTCTGTATCTAAATCTAGTCCTTGTAGCCAACTGGGCGTGGCCCTCCACTCTTTTCTAGGATATCTTCCTGAGGACCACACCCAGTTGGATATAATGACTAGATTTACGGTATATACAGAGAAGAAGGGGCAATATCTCCGGAATGGAGAAGAGCATGAACAAAAGAAAAACTATGCCGGATTCAGGAGAACAGCGGCGTTTCCAAGATAAATTAAGTATTTATGGCAAGTATCTACCTCTTTAACTGAATCTGTTCCCGTCTTTTGCTCCTTGGCGGAGATCAGCGCTCAGGGGCCACATTTTGATAGCTCATGGATTAGAACTGGAGGCATTGTGTCTGAGATTAGAAACTTAGTTTTTTTTCCGGAAGCAGCGCCACTTCTTGTCCATGGGCCATCTCTGGTATTACGGATTATCGTCATATTTTTATATGGGCCTGGGCTGCAGTACCAGGCACAGCCATATGTTGGAGAGGTCCTCTTACTGAAAAAAAAACTTTTCTCTATTCGCCCCCTATAATTTTATTCTTGGCACCCCAACATTGGTAATTCGTGTTTTACTATTCATTGCACGTTCCCATATTTGAATTGTATGTTTGATTTTCAGATATTGACGAATGTGAGAACCCGGACGCCTGCAGCCAGATCTGCGTAAATTATAAAGGAGACTATAAGTGTGAATGTTACGAAGGATTTCAGATGGACAGTGTGACGAAGACGTGCAAAGCAGCAGGTGAGCATCGGGAACAAGCGAGAAACTGCGCTACATCAAGTGAATTATTTACGAGCAAACAACTCGGGCCGTGTTTACTAGATGTAATGGAGTAAAAAAAAAAAGGCTTGGATCCTGGAGGGAATAGCATCAATGGCAATGAGTCAAGTACTATGTGAGGGTCAGACACCGCAAACTACAACTCCCAGTATGCCCTGTTACGTTATTGTTAATAACTCCATAATATGCTCTAACAGTGTGTACATAATATAGATCTTGTCACGTACCTGCTTCTCATCATGTGACTGGGGGTTGCGCCTGCAAAGGTTAATCTATCTCTCCGCTCTCAGTCCAGCATTCAGCCTCTGTCCTATGCTGCAATGGGAGCATAAATCACACACCGACACAGGCCACACACCAGCTCATACATGCTGCCACCACTCACTGAATACACAGGCGATGAGTCCCGGAAATACTACTGCTACTGTCTGCCAATCAGCAGGGTCACACACTCTAAGGCTATCGATTCTTTAGAGCATACAAGGTTCAAACCTATTAAAGTTTTAAGCTTTAATAGAAAAGGTACAGTGCTTACAATAAAAGATATACAAATATGAAAATAAAAAGTGACATACAAATAATCAAAAACAGTAGTAAAATAAAAAAAGAGAAAACTTACAGAAATATCTAAACTTTGCAGTCCGGCATTCTGCTCCCTGAGGGGGGGATGAATATGGAACGGCTCACATCAGCTGGGCTCAATCTGTAAACAGCTTTCTATGTGTAAAGGCCTAATTTATAGAGTCAATCTGAAGGTCAAATTTCTTGACCAGCTTCTCAGGTTAATATTCTAATCCTTGGTTGGTGACTGGATCCTGGCTTTTTTACCAATGAATACATTATGTTTTGGGGTGAGACTGAAGACTGCCTGCTCAGGATAACATAGGTCATGACCTTTGTGAGAGCTGCATTCTCAGGATGATGTTAATTACTGCTGGTCATACATCCATACCAATACATATTTCACTACATATGTATTTATCATTTTTTTTTATTTTTTTCTGTGCCCTACATATATTAGGCTCAATTGTCTCCCCAGAAAGTAAATAACATCCTTTACATGATAAATTCAGTTGCATCAAATAAATTTAGAATTTGTGCAGATTCACCGATCTTTAAAATTAAAAAAATATATATATTTATATATATATTTCTCATTCATTAATTTAGAAATTATGAATCTATATATACAAATATAAATTTTATATTATTTTAGAGATGAATCTGCAGAAATTCTAATAAATAAAAAAAATAAAATAAATTATAAATAATTATTTTATATTTGTGTGCGTTTGGATGAGCATTGTGTGTACAAAGTAATCCCTTATCCATACATTGAGCATCTGGCCACGACTTTCTGTAAGAGTTTGTGCATTACTTTGTGTGTCCTACAGGCCAGAGCCCATATCTTATTTTCACAAACCGCCATGAACTTCGGCAGATTGATCTGGTCCGCAGAGATTACTCACGTCTCGCCTCACAATTAAAAAATGTTGTGTCTTTGGATGTAGAAGTGATCAGCAAAAAGATTTACTGGTGTGACCTTTTCCATCGCAAAATTTTCAGGTGAGCGCATATTCACTTCTGGGTTTGGGGTCACACTTGTGACTTTTGATGCCATTTTTTTTTTTAAAACCATCTTGTGCAACTCCCATTGAAATCAATAGTTCTGAGCTCCCCGTATCGGCAGCTGCAGGCAGAAAGAATTGTGGAATTATAAAAGTAGACCCGAAAAAACCTTTATCAGCGTGAAGAGACGGAGAGGATTTGGAGCTGTGTACCAGACAAATGGAGCACTCGCCCCATAAAAGATGTATTTAAAAAATAAATGGGTTGTCCAGAATTAGAAAAACATGGCTGCTTTCTTTCAAAAACTATTCATAACAAGACACATCTGATTGTCACTGCTATCGCCATTTTTTTTTTGGTTTTTGCAGTGCTCCTCTAGATCGTGCCGCAGACCCCGCAGAACACGTAGTCTTGGTTAACAGTCATCTTCACTCCCCCGAGGGTCTCGCTGTAGACTGGATCCACAAAAACATTTACTGGACAGATTCTGGAAATAAGACCATTACTGTCGCTACCGCCGATGGCTGCAAACGGAAAACGCTCTTTAACCAAAGCCTGGGGGACCCAAGGGCCATTGCGGTCGACCCTACATCAGGGTGAGCTCTAGTATGAAGAGGAAAGGATGCATAAAATGCCTTACTTATGATTTTTGGGAGTAATATCCTGTGAAAAGGGGATAAAATAAGGAATACATTTATTATTGCTGGGGGGTCCGAACACTGGGAACCCCAAAGATTGCGGTTGTAGAGCTCTGATCTTGGGATCCTTTTGGAGGAGTCCCAATGGTCAGACGCACAGTCCAAGTCATATAATTTATCTTTCAGTCCAGACGTGGCTGCATTTCATATATCTTATTACATTGGTTGTTTTTTTAAATTTGTATTTGTGCTCGCTCACTTTTAGGTTCATGTTCTGGTCGGACTGGGGAGACCCCGCTAAGATCGAAAAGGCCGGGTTGAATGGGGGCGACCGCCAGGTGCTGGTTTCTGATGAAATTGAGTGGCCCAATGGGATCACGTTAGGTAGGTGACGGTACATCGGTCAGCAATCGGGATCTGCCACCTCCGGCCGACTCATCTCAAGTCTTTAGAGTCATTTCTCCAATCTAAACAATTTTTGGTGGCGATGCTTATATTTACGGCAACGTCGTCTTGTTTCAGCATCCATGATGACTTGAGGCTTCTGTGCTCCATCACTAAGGATTCCATCTTCTTTCCCTAGATGTGCTGGTCCACCGTTTGTATTGGGTGGACTCGAAGCTCCATACCCTCTCCAGCGTCGACTTTAATGGCTCCAACCGGAAGCTGCTCATCTTCTCAGAGGAAAAGCTCAGTCACCCGTTTGGTCTGGCAGTTTTCGAGGTGAAAGCCTTTTATTTTGTAATATTAGAGCTCACGGAATTTATGGTCTGTTTTCTAATGCCTGATATTTCATTCCCCATTTCACTTGGGGATTCCTTTCCTTTTCCCTACCCTATGTTTATTTCCTTCCCCTTTCTCTCATTTCTACCTGTTTAAAATTGAAAATACCAATAAAAACGTTTGAAAAACAAATGGGTGATTTGTGGACCTCACGGCACTTGGCCGTATGCATCAGTCCCATGGACTTTACAGGGGTTGTCCACCAAATTCAACCTCCTCCTCACTGCGGTCGTATAGTGAAGAGGGACGGTGGACTCTATCCGAACTCTAGTTGAGCCCCTCGTGATCTGATGTTTAATGTGTATTTTGAAAAGACGCAGTAAAGTACGGTAATAAAATTCTAAAAGTCCCGCTTCTTTTGAGCCTTTTTCATGTAGTTTTTTTTGTTGCTTTTTTCCTAGTTTTTTTTTATTTGCTCCTTATTTTTCTTTACATTTGTCACTTTTTCTTAGTATTTTTAGATGTTCTCTCATTTTTGTTTTCATTCCACTGCAAATGACGTTTGCCTTTTTCCAGATATTTTCAGCTGATTCATCAAAAGTTGCAATGTTTTTGCACAAGTGTACTCCAGTTACGCCCCAGGAGTGATTTTATATACTTAAAAAAAAAATAAATAAATATATATATATATATATATATATATATATATATATATATATATATATATATATATATATATATATATATATATATATATATATATAATCTTAGCAGAAAATGTGACTTTTTGCTCTAAAATGTCCCAAAAACAAAGGCCAAATCCAAAAATGAAAATTATATATATTTTTTAAAAAATTTGTGCAAAATTCATGAACCACGTGGAGGAAAAAAAAAAAATAGAATACCACAAGACAAAATAAAGGAAAGGGACCTAAAGAAAAAAATGCAAATGATAAGTCAGACCCTAAATCTACAGATTTGTAATTCACCTTTTTTAATTCCCCCCCTGTTCGATTTCCAGGATAAAGTGTTTTGGACGGATCTGGAGAATGAAGCCATCTTTAGCGCCAACAGGTTGACAGGGAAAGATATTTATGTCCTGGCCGAAAATCTCAACAATCCTCATGATATTGTCGTTGTTCATCAGTTAAAGCAACCGAAAGGTACAATTTAATGCCAGGGGCTGGGAATCTCCATGTGTAAGCCCAGAAATATTCCCGCCACTTCTTGGTTCTCAGTGACCATTCCATGACTTCATGTTTTCCAGCTGTAAACGCCTGTAACCTGGGGCCTCTACCGAATGGGGGGTGCGAGTACCTGTGCCTGGCAGCCCCTCAGATTTCTGTCCACTCTCCCAAGTACACATGTGCCTGTGCCGACGGCGTGGAGTTGGGTCCGGATATGAGGAGCTGTGGGAAACGTAAGAGACAATAATGGAAGGGGGTAAAGCATCGGGGACCATATTCTATATTGCTGGGTATTGGCCGTGTTATAGGCAAGGGAAGGAAACCTGCTGTGTGAGGGGGGATCAGGAATCGCGAGCTTTGCATACGAGGGGGATCGGGGCTCACTGGCTTTGTGGAGGAAGGGGATCGGGGCCTGTGGGCTTTATGTAGAGGGGATTGGGGCCTGTGGGCTTTATGTAGAGGGGATTGGGACTCGTGGGCTTTGTGAAAGAGGGGGGATCCGGGGCCGGTGGGCTTTGTGTAGGAGGGGGGGATCCGGGGCCGGTGGGCTTTGTGTAGGAGGGGGATCGGGGCTCACTGGCTTTGTGGAGGAAGGGGATCATGGCCTGTGGGCTTTGTGTAGGGGGATCGGGGCTCATGGGCTTTGTGTAGGAGGGGGATCGGGGCCTGTGGGCTTTATGCAGGGGGCTCGGGGCTCGGGGCTCGTGGGCTTTGTAGGAGGTGGGATCCGGGGCCTGTGGGCTTTTTGTAGGGGGGGAAATCGGGGCTCAATGGCTTTGTGGAGGAAGGGGATCGTGGCCTGTGGGCTTTATGTAGGGGAATCGGGGCTTGTGGGCTTTGTGTAGGAGAGGGGATCCGGGGCCTGTCGACTTTGTGTAGGAGGGGGGATCCGGAGCCTGTGGGCTTTGTGTAGGGGGGGAATCCTGGGCCTGTGGGCTTTGTGTAGGGAGGGGATCGGGGCTCACTGGCTTTGTGGAGGAAGGGGATCGTGGCCTGTGGACTTTATGTAGGGGGATAGGGGCTCGTGGGCGTTGTGTAGGAGGGGGGAGTGGGGCCTGTGGGCTTTGTGGACAAGAGGGATCGAGGCTCATGGGCTTTGTGTAGGGGGGGGATCGAGGCTCATGGGCTTTGTGTAGGAGGGGGATTGGGGCTCACTGGCTTTGTGGAGGAAGGGGATCTGGGCCTGTGGGCTTTATGTAGGGGGATCGGGGCTCGTGGGCTTTGTGGAGGAGGGGGGATCGGGGCCTGTGGGCTTTGTGGACGAGAGGGATCGAGGCTCGTGGGCTTTGTGTAGGAGGGGAATTGAGGCTAGTGGGCTTTGTGTAGGGGGGGATCAGGGCCAGTGGGCTTTGTGGACGAGAGGGATCGAGGCTCGTGGGCTTTGTGTAGGAGGGGGATCGAGGCTCATGGGCTTTGTGTAGGAGGGGGATTGGGGGCTCACTGGCTTTGTGGAGGAAGGGGATCTGGGCCTGTGGGCTTTATGTAGGGGGATCGGGGCTCGTTGGCTTTGTGTAGGAGGGTGATCGATGCTCGTGGGCTTTGTGTAGGAGGGGGATTGAAACTCAATGGCTTCTGATTTTTATGGATACATTGCAGTTATTAATATATGAATCTGTACTCCATCCCTATTGTGTCTTTTAGCAGCACCGACTACGACCACTCAAGCAACTTTACCACCACGGACCAAGTCATCTGCTACAGAGCAGATTCCCACTACAGTGACCAAGACCACTGCAAAGCCCCCGTCCACCACCGTCACTACCACCGAGATCACCTATACCTCCAGCCCTACTGATGCCCTCCGAACTACGTCCAGGCCCAGCCACAGAGGAATCCAGGTCACAACTACCAGGAACCACACTATATACCAGCACTGTAAGAGCCTCTATACTTTCCTGTGTACAGTGACTGCTGTAAATGTAGAAGTTGCCTAGATTATATACAGGATTGTGGTTTTGGCACAATTTCTTG